>NC_085035.1:5977550-6012917 GCF_963692335.1 Osmerus eperlanus
TGCGGGCCCGGGACGGCAGCTTCGGGGGCTCGATCTCCGCCCCGAACTCGGCCCCGATCACCCCCAGCAGAACGATGGCGGTGGCCTGCTTGCGACGCTCCTCGTAGGAGTTGCAGATCTTCTTGGCGTTGGGGGGCAGGTTGGACAGACAGCCTGCGGACACAGGAGACATATTGGGTTATGAGTAACTGATTTACTGAGGATGGGGAAGACATTCCTTGTTCAGATGATGCCACAAATACGAGAGCTAGTATCGACGTAGACTTCCTTAGAAAACTACATGAAGACATGGCAAAATATGGATGCATGATACACACCAAAAAATTCTCATTGTACAGTACAGTAAAGTGGGAATTGGTATGTGCAGTAGACAAGGGCTGCACTTAAGGACTCTGAACTCAGGGTAAAAACGCACGTTGGGCAAAGATTCCTACACAGAGGCATAAAAGGGAGTGTAATCACAGACTGAGTTGAGAAACGTGTGTGTGTGAGAGGTGGGGAGGGTAGGAGGAGGTGGGGAGGGTAGGAGAGAGGTGGGGAGGGTAGGAGGAGGAGGGGAGGGTAGGAGGAGGTGGGGAGGGTAGGAGGAGGTGGGGAGGGTAGGAGGAGGTGGGGAGGGTAGGAGAGAGGTGGGGAGGGTAGGAGGAGGAGGGTAGGAGAGAGCTGGGGAGGGTAGGAGGAGGTGGGGAGGGTAGGAGGAGGTGGGTAGGAGAGAGCTGGGGAGGGTAGGAGGAGGAGGGGAGGGTAGGAGGAGGAGGGTAGGAGAGAGCTGGGGAGGGTAGGAGGAGGTGGGGAGGGTAGGAGAGAGGTGGGGAGGGTAAGAGGAGCTGGGGAGGGTAGGAGGAGGTGGGGAGGGTAGGAGGAGGAGGGGAGGGTAAGAGGAGGTGGGGAGGGTAGGAGAGAGGTGGGGAGGGTAAGAGGAGGTGGGGAGGGTAGGACGAGGTGGGGAGGGTAGGAGAGAGGTGGGGAGGGTAGGAGGAGGAGGGGAGGGTAGGAGGAGGAGGGTAGGAGAGAGCTGGGGAGGGTAGGAGGAGGTGGGGAGGGTAGGAGGAGGAGGGGAGGGTAGGAGGAGGTGGGGATGGTAGGAGGAGGTGGGGAGGGTAGGAGGAGGTGGGGAGGGTAGGAGAGAGGTGGGGAGGGTAGGAGAGAGCTGGGGAGGGTAAGAGGAGGTGGGGAGGGTAGGAGGAGGTGGGGAGGGTAAGAGGAGGTGGGGAGGGTAGGAGAGAGGTGGGGAGGGTAGGAGGAGGTGGGGAGGGTAGGAGAGAGGTGGGGAGGGTAGGAGGAGGTGGGGAGGGTAGGAGAGAGGTGGGGAGGGTAGGAGGAGGTGGGGAGGGTAGGAGGAGGTGGGAGGGTAGGAGGAGGAGGGGGCGGGGGTGGGTGTGCCCATGGGGGAGACGGGGGATGGCTGGGCTCGTCTGGGGGGCAGATAAGGATGTGGAAGGAGAGGCTGATGGGGAAGGTGTCTCGCCTCCGCCGCTCCTGGACAACCTGTCAGATTGACGGGCAGATGTCCGCCAGGCGAAGGGAAAGGAGACGCGCACAGGCAAAACACACACACACAACCCCCCCCACCCCCCCCCCCCCCCCCCCCCCACACACACACACACAACCCCACACACACAACCCCACCCACACACACACAACCCCCACACACACACCCCCCATACACACACAACCCCCCCCCCCCCCACACACACACACACACAACCCCACACACACACACGATGCATAAGCCCGGCGAGCCGCAGTTTAAAGTGCACTCCAAAGTTTCCCCCTTTTAGAGGAGGTTTAGCACCTCACATGTGACGGGACCGATCAGGGCTGCTTGCTTGCGGCCAGAGGAGGTGCTTCAGGGATCAGCCGCTGTCGGATGATGCTCGTGACAAGGTGGAGGAGAACCCGGTTCAGACGGAAGGGCCGTCATGTCCGGGGAAACCAGGCTGGCCATGCAGCTGTTGGGAGGGGAAGGGTCTCGAAAGGCTGAATAGAGCCACACTTCCTATTGTCCGGGGCCAAGCCCATTAGCCCCCGCCCACCACAGCACCCCCCCCCCCCCCCATCCCCTCTACCCCGCTGTGGTCAGGGTTATGTTCAAAGAGCGCTGGCAGCGCACGGCCACGTGTGACCTCGCCCGCCCGCCCGCCCACCCTCGCCCCCCCCCCCCTCCCTCCCTACCACCCCCGGCCCCTCTCTAATGACCTAGCATCCTGGCTCAAAGAAGGGGGCCTCCATTTCGGAAGTGAGGGGAGTGCCGGGGCTATTGTCCCCCCGTTGCCCGTAGCCCGCAGGAGCCCCGCCTCCAACCACCCTCTCCACACGCCCCCAAACCCCCCGCCCAGCCCCACCCCCCTGAAAAAGGAGGGGTGGTTAAAAGGAGAACTTTCCTCAAAATATGCTACATGCAACCGGCTCTAAGGACACTGGTTCATACAACAAATGATCTGGCCTTCGTAACGCTGCACAGCTGTATGTGGCTGGACATAGTTGTGTGTGGCTGTGTCTCGTTTAGCGTGGCCGTTCATCGTTGTGGGGGTACGGCCGTTTGGGTGCCTTTGTAGGGTTGTGTGTTTGTGGACGGCGGTGTAGGAGTGCGTACAGTGGAATTGCGTAACCTTCTGTGTCGGCTCCTGTACGGTGAGATTGTCTACGGTTGTGTTGTGTGGTTTGGCTGTGCGCGGCTGTGCACATCTGCGCTCGTCCAGGCAACCATCTCTGGACATGCTGCAGGGAGAACAAAGACTCAGACAGGAGAGAGAGAAAGCGAGCGAGCTCCTGGGGTTGACCGCTTGGTCACCTGACCTCTGCAGACCGCCTCACCGGTCAGCTCCCCCTCTGCCCCCCCCCCCCGCCACCCCCGCTAATCCCTCAGAGGATGGAGGGAGAGGCAGGGAGGGAGGGGGGAGGTGTCGAGACAAGAGAGGTGCAGGAGGGATGAGGAGGAGGGGGGGGGGGGGGGAGAGGAGAGATATGGGTTGTGCAAGCGGGAGAACAGAGGGGACAGAGAGAGAGAGGAAGGGGCGGGGCGGGGGTGGGTGCACGTTAGCGGGAGGGAAGGTGTGTTTGTGTTTGGCTGCATGTGTGCGTGTGAGAGAGAGAGAAGGGGTAGAGAGAGAGAGAGAGAGACGGTTAGCTGGCGTGACATTCTCAGATCAGGACGAATGGGCAGTGGGCTCCCGGTCACGGGATTGCTTTATAGCATTTCATTTGGTTTGCCTCCCCCCGTGCTTGGGTGAGCACAGCTCCCGGTTATGGATTTCTATTCTAATGCGCTGGAGCAGGCGCTGAGAGGGGCCAATGAGGCAGCTGCAGGACCAGGGGGGGACACGCAGGGGGCCTGATCGATAGGCCTGGCCAGGCAGGCGGGAGGGAGAGAGGGAGGGAGGGGAGAGGGAGGCAAGCTGGGAAGGGAGAGAGAGAGAGAGGCACGCAGGCTGGGAACCAGAGAGGCAGGTAGCGGATGAGGCAGCGCAAGAGGCAGACGGGGAAACGGGAAAGGGTGGGGAGAGGTGGCCGGCAGGGGAGGGAGACAGGGAGACAGGGAGGGGAGGCGAGACAGTGAGGGAGGGGAGGGAGGGGAGCGGCGGTGGCGGCGGCCGGGCTCCCGGGCTCCTGGTGCCTCTGCCTCCTGGAGAGGGACAGCGCAGCGCCATGTGGGCCTCTCCACTAGGAAACCTGACACCAGGGCCAGGGCTGGAGGCAGACGGAGGATGGCAGGGAGGGGCAGGAGCATGGAGGTAGGAGAAGTGAGGAGGGGGGGGGGGGGGGTTACAGCAAGGGCCGGGTGGCGGGGGGAGCCGTGTGGAGTTGGAGGTCTGGAGATTCAGAGAAGAAAACACCTCAAAGATCTGTTATGGTTCTCCCGTGTTTCTCTCTCTGCCTGTACAGATCTCTCACGAGAGGAAAGGCATACTGTAGTGGACGAAACTGAGGCATTTTAGGAATGCAGCCATCTTTGCTTTTGTCGGTAAATAACCGGTTAAACATGGACGTTCTTATGGTCGTCTTTGTTGGACGACCCTGGGCCAAACACGTCAATCTATATAAGTGAATGAGGTGTCCTTGCCTCAGGCTAACATAGAGATTATCTTAAGATAAACACTAGCTCGGGCTGGATTTCCATTCATCCACAAAATTGAATTTTTCTTCAATCAAATAGACAAAGAAACAAGTGAGAAACATGTTCAGGCGCAGCACAAGTCCACAGTTGTTGCTGCAACCGAGTTCCCCCGGCCTTGAATGAGATGGGGCGTCCATTGTGCAGCCCTTTCCGTCGTCTTAGCACCGTGACGGTCGCCCGGTGCTAAGACGTTCCCCCCCCGCTGCGAGACTTCGAGCCCGGACGGACAGGGGCTGTGCATGATGACCTTCGAACTGTAGGATGTCATGACCCTCAGGCTATCTCACCCCCCCCCCCCCCCCCATCGTCACCTCACGGCAGAGGAAAGCTCCACCTCTCTCTCCCACGCACCCCCCCGGGGCTAGAGCAGTCACGGTTTGAGGCTGAAGACCAACCAGCCATACTGTATACGGCCCTCAGCCCAGATAGACCAAAGTCTATATAACCCTCACCACACCAAGCTATGGTCCTCCTACAATTCCTACGGCGTTTAATCAGTACTTTAGGATGAGGGGAACTCACCGGCTTTTCAAGGATCCCAACCTTTCAACCCGATAAACAAATGCTGTGTACCGCACGGCATGTGTGAATGTATTAGTGAACAGCTGTGTCCTATTCAATAATGCAAAAGGGTATTTTAGGCGTACAGGTGTTTCTCTAATAGAGTAGCACGTGTTCAGCGGTAATGTAGGTTTCTGTCTGTTTAACAGTCCGAGGGCTTTAATAGGTCTATTGACAAGGCTCTACAAGTGTGGCAGGTCTATGAATCTTTCTCTGAGTGTGTGTGTGTGTACTGTCAATAAACAGCTTTCTGACCTCTCAGTAGAGCAGCAAAACCTGCTGGAAACAGGCAGCCAATGCAGCCTTCTATGCTCATGTGTCACTCTGAGAAACAACTCCCAACTCCAATTGCTAGTTCATACTTAGCATAGCGTTAGCAACAACTGGGAAGACCTCCTCCCTTTGGTCTGCCTCCCTCTTCTTTGTGCTGGTTCTGTCGTAGCAGGATTGTGGGCGGAGAGAAGAAGGTGGTTCCTGTTGATCCGGTGCACCTGGGCCCGGTGTGTCCCCCTTCCCTTTTAGAATAAGTCGTACACATCGGGGAGACCTTTCTCCACACAACACCCTTCAGTTATGTTTTGGCTCTTTGTTTGGATCTTTTGTGTTATGAAATGATTTGACAAGGCTTTGACAGCGGCATCGACACCACTGACCTACTGATGGACGCATCCCGCCACGTGTTTTGTAGATTCCTTTCATTATTTAATGAATTACTTTGCTATTCTTTGAACTTGGCGTATGGTCTCCCTCGCTTGTCACAGCCTTAGAGACAGGTTTGGGACACAATCGTGACTGAAAGCGACTCAACAACAGGTCAAATGTAAAGCGTCGCGCAACAGTCACTGTCCATTGTCTATCTCAGCTCCTACATTTTTGGCGACAGATTCAGACGGTGCAAGATGAGTCCCCGCAAGAGAGAGAGACAGACAGAGAGAGACAGACAGACAGAGAGAGACAGAGAGAGACGGAGACAGAGGGAGAGAGAAATAAAAAATAAAGAAGGGAAAAGAATTCCTTCCCTCTGCAGCTTCATCCATCCAAAGCATTGGCCTTCCTGCAGTCTCCCTATCCCCCTCTCTGTGTGTGTGTCTCTCTGTCTCTCTCCATCCCTCTACCCCCCCCCCCCCCCCCCCACGTTCAGCTCTCGGCCGGCCACTGTTTAATCATAGCTAACGGCTGACGCACAGATCCATTCCCCTGACAAGACAGTTGATCACCCAATCAGAGCTCGGAGGATGAATAATCCCAAATAACGGGCGTGTGCGCGCGGCAGGAAAGACGGGAGGGGGCGGGGGGGTGGGAGGCGGAAGGAGGGGGGGTGAGGCGGGGGAAGAACTTGGTGTCGTGGCACAGACTCTTCCGCCCTTACACAGCCTAAAGAAATAGAGCTTCCTCTTCTTCCTCTTCCCGGCTGAAGGCTCGGATCGATAGCTGCCACGGTGGAATTCATATCTGTGTACCACAGAGTCGGCTGATGCACAAACACTCGGTGGATGCCAAATAAGCACCCCGTGGACGAATCCGACTGCTCAAATCTGTGAGTGACCATCAAAAGCCATCAAAAGGAAGCGTTCTGCGCTGGTTTATCACTGGGTGATAGATCAGCTGAACAGATGTTGAGACAGGCTGTCCATGTAAGGTCTGTATGGAGATATACAGGCAAGGCCAGGATCCACTACCATTTACATAAGAGCCAGAGTAATGGGATTGTAGAGGTTGCAGTCGTTTGGCTTTTATCCCAGCCTGCTTGGTAAATGGATTATGCAGTCTCATTCATTTCTGAGGTTAACCTGGGACAGTATATAACTGCATTAAGACCCTCCCCGAGCAAAAATGTCGAAAAAGTCCCTGAGAAGAACTGAAAGAAAAGTTGTAAGGAAATTTGCTTCGAAAGTCCCTATTCAGTATCAGATCATGTCCTTGAGATCTGCCTTAAAGAAACCGTTTTGTTTTTTATGAATTGTCGTGAAAAATTACATACTACCGACCTAAAGTCGAGATATAACATGATCTTTTGTTTTATGAAATGTGTTCGCCGCAAGTTTGAAACTTTCCCCAAAATGGGCCCCTGTGAGCATTCTTAGCCATGATACGGCTAAAGGTGACCTCAACTAAGGAAGTACCTCATAATAATTATTTGTATTACCTCCCTGTCCTGGCAAGATGGCGAAACAGTCCCAGCCAAATGCTCCTGGTCCTGGTCTAGGTGTGAGTGTGACTCGAAGCCACTAGTGTGTTAAAGCCCTTCTCTGATGGGATCAATACAGCTGTGCTCCATTCAAGGTGAAACCAAATAAACCTGTCGTGAAGATATGAAAAATTGGCCATGTGGTACAGAACAGGCAATAAGTACCGCTCGGTCCAAGAGCCGTCATTACAGAATCATTAAGGAGCCTTCAACCTCGTTCACAACCCCACACGACTGCCTCTTCATACAGACACACACACACAGGGGTAGGAACACATGGTGAGAAGTACGCACTACTCTCAACCCAGAGTGACTGAGTCACTCATACACATACTCTCTCTCTCTCTCTCACTCTCTCTCTCTCTCTCTCTCTCTGGTCTTCAACAAGCCCAATCATCAGGAGTGCTTTCCGAAGTTAAGCAGGGTCAGCCAACGTCAATCTCCACGCCTGTCCTCCTCCACTGGGGTCTGCATCTTATTTACACAGCAGACACACACACACACACACCATCAGGTAGACATCTACTGTAGAACTGACAGAGAAATAGACAGCCAGTGAGGTGGTGTTGGTAGTGTGCGTGTGCCTGTGTGTGTGTGTGTGTGTATGTGTGTGCCTGTGTGTGTGTGTGTGTGTGTGAGGTAGGATGGCAGAGGTCAGAGGAAGGGGTAAGAAAACATTTAGTAAGAGGGAGCAGGGCGATACAGACTCAGATAAGCATGACAGGTATGCAGACATAGTACAAGCACTGAGACAAAGGATTCACAGTGAAGGCCTATAGAATAGAAGCATTTCTAAGTATTTTCTTATTTGGATTTTTTTGTTTATGGTTTAAAAGGTAGAAGCTAGCTGACAGGAGAACAATCCACTACAGAATCGTACCAAATTAAACTAATACTGTGAAATTGGTTTCTTTAAATCGCAGTCAATTATCTTTAAACAGGTACAATATCGTTATGAAATTGCAACACTTTGTGTTACTAACAATATAAAAAGCTAACAGACCACAGTGTGTAATACAGTACACTGTGCCACCACTGTGCATGAAAAGTAGTCCACTGTCTACTGAAAGTAGAATATAATCTGTAGCGTCAGTGAGCTTGCCTACTGTGCTATAGCATAAGTGCTTTATGATTCATATTGATGATCTTCATGATCAAGCATCAACAACCACGTTCAATAAAAACTAACTAGACAAATATGTTCCAAAAAATGTATACTGGCCTGAAATATTACAATCTGTGGATTTTCATCAAACACAGATTAACAAAACATGATAAAGTCTAAAATCGAAGAAGAAGAACATGCACCAAATTCAATACCATCTGTGTCCCAGTTCTAATGCTATTAAATCCTAATATTCTAATCACTATTATATTTTCCCTATAAAATGCCTCTTTAATTGATAAAGGACATAATGCCCTCGTCATGGTACGCTGTTCTGTGTTTCTGTTCAGCTCTGAAGTCCTGTCCGCCACATCCCTATTCCAGCCTTTTGTAGGAGTCCACAGCTCTATAAAAGAATATTGATTTTTGAACTGTATTGATCTTTTACCTTTAATACATCTAGATCTATTTTAATGACATTGTATCTAAATCCTATTTGCTGTTCCCTGGTCTCAAAAATAACGTAATAAAGTCAAAAGGCTGGACAAGCCCCCCCCCCCTTCACTACTCTCAATCTTTTCTAAAAGAGGATGGATCTGGCCAAGCTGAATGCTAACTTAAATAAAATTAGGAAAGGATTCATTAAAAAAAGCGAAATGTGTAATGCACCAACGTAAAGACTGAGTCATTCCGGGAACAGCCGACATAAAAAGAACTCCAGTTCAAAAAAAGTCCATCTGTAAAAAAAATGTTTTCTACCTTTTACACCTTCAGACACACTGATAAGCCCTGAACAGCCATGGCTCTCTTTACAAAAGTCCTTGTGTGGAAGATTGATCTGAGTGGCAGTCGGCTAGCAATTGGAGAAACATCAATTGTGTTTCAGTCCAAATTGACATTTTGATCACTCTGAATGTTTGAATAATAGCCTGTGCACTACAAAACTGTTGCGTGCGGGAAGGGAGTTTGGGGGGGGGGGGGGGGGGGGTTGTGTGCAAAGAACAAGGCTTGACGTGGAGAAGGAATGTAAAAGAGAAGTGGGTGTGTGTAGTGGTTGGGGGGGGGTGAAATAGCAGGAAGGTGAAGAAAGGAAAAGATGGTGAGGGTCTCCATTTTGGCCGGGAGTGGGGGCCACCCTTTGGAAAGTGCCAGGGCGGGGAGGTGTGTGCGCGTGTGTGGAGAGGGGGGGGGGGGAGAAAGACACACACAAAAGGAAGGGAGAGCTGGTTCTTTGTGCGGCGTACCAATCAATACCCCTTTTTAAACATGCGCCACGTGCTGTGTGAGGGATGCTTGGCTCAGGGAAGGAGAGCGGCACACACACACTCCTCAGGCCCCGTCACCGCTCTCTCCACTAGGCTCTCCTGCACACCGCTTACACACAGCTGTCGACCCCACAAATACTACAGTACCTACACTGGTTGGGGCAACATGGCTAAAACAATTGAACTTGCGCTCAAGTTTGACATAAGATTTTTTTCTAGTATAAAATGATGTTAATATAAAGCTATAAAGAAAAACCTTCGAAAATTGATAAGCACATATTTATTTTTTATATATATATATATTTGTTTTCATATATTTCTTTTATATAAAGACTGGTCTGTAAATGGGCTGTGTTTTGACAGTGTGTTTCTGCGGCCCAAGCACGGCTAAAGTTCACTACAAACATCTGAACGGTTATCAGGCCACTTTCAGCACTTTGTTGACCCAGACTTCCCATGATGCTTCACTCCCACCGTCAGTCTAGGCCTCCATTGATAATCAATGTTGAGACAGGTAAAACTTGATAGCCAGGGATTGTGGGAGAAGATCAATACAGGCAGGAATTTTGTGCGAACAGAAAGAAAAGAGAAACATTACTGTGAGATTTTCAATAAAACACAACAACATTATACTTCAATAAATTCCTGGCGCGGGGGGGGGGGGGACGAGTTGTTTTTATGAGACGAGTAAAGTTCAAACCAAAGGAGGGCCGATCAGCGTGCTGAACATACAGAAATGTCAGGAGACGGGCCGCAATAATTGAAAACACAATTTGTGAGAAAAAGGTTAGGGGATGCGGACGCTCGTAGCTGTCCTTCCAAAAGCCCCACATTCTGAAGGTTAACTGCATTTCCCTGGTTTAAGACACAGAGCGCACGCCCACATTTAAACGTCCACAACTGAGTGAGAACTTCAATTAGGGCACACGGAGAGGGGGACTGAGAATATCAAAAGGACAAATGGGGCTCCCCCCCACTCGCGGAGCCGCCATCCTCAAATTCACTTAGGAGATTTCAAGGTCTTCGGTGTTGCAATGAACAAAAGCCAAAATGAGGAGGATTCTCTTTCTCATTTCTTGGTCAAAATTCAATTCAATCTGCTTTTATGAGTCTCATGTCTGTGAGATGGCCTTATTAAAAAAAAACTGATATCATATGTCTTTCAATAAGGCTTATAAACATCTCAAATTATTCTGCAGTGTGGTACATTAGCAACATGTTTATTGACAGCAGTTCTGGAGAAAACCCCCAGACTGTTATATACACCTGTCAAAACACTGAGGTGGAAAATAAATACAATTGAAATTTAATGTGTTACGATAAAAAATGTGAACCTAGGGAATATGTGATTCCTGGTTTAATATATATATATATAATATGATGTTTCATATTTCGATATTATGGCTTTTGCTTTGCAGCATTGGGTTGAGTACAAAATAAACACACTTAAACAAACTTCATACCAGATTGATAAATGTTTTACTCCCCCACAACAACAACAACTACATTTAAAGTGCCACAGTAAGTTTGTGTGTGCTTGCTCTTAAGACTTTAGACTTTGAGCTGTGAATGATGTAACGGTATTACAAACTTATCGTGGGTTGATGACAACATTGCTGCTGTAATAACACAACAGCTGCTGGTTACAAAACACAGATACAATTTAAGATCTTATCATTGACCAGATTATGCTCCAGCAGTTTAAATATATAAAAAAAAAACGTATGTCTCTGTAATCCTTAAATTCTGTGTAGGGTAATATAAATGTCTGCCATTTTCTGTCGCATTCTTTGAGATCTGAATTATAGAACTTCAATTGTTTTCTATCTTTGCGAACAATATATTTGACATAAGAAGCTTATTTGACCAATCAGGAAAATAGTTTTGTGATTCCAGATTTAAATATGATTTGATATAAAAGTTGGTTTCAGTTCTTCCAATTCTTCCATTAATATTTCTAAAATAGAATTTTGGCAACTGCTGTATTTATTATTGTAATTCAATTATTTTATATAATTTTTTTACAGATGGCTGCAAACACCTTGTGTCGTGCACACCAAGGTGTGGTATAGTGTCATCTTCAATGAAATGGTCTTTCTTTGTTTACACGATGCTTTGAAACACCTGCACGGTTAGGCCTCCCACGTCACACGCCTGTCTGACAGGGATCCACATTCACCACAACACAGACACACAATCCTGAAGACGGTGAGACACGAAATGTAGCAATTATCAATCAACCTAACGTTTTCGTTCACCCCCCCCCCCCCCCTCGCTCTAATCCTGAGATCAAACCCCTCACCTCTCTCCCAGACCAAAACAACAGAGCTGGTTAATATTTCACAAAGTTTCTCTCTCGTCCTCTCCCTCTCTCTATCTCTCCTCTCTCTCTCTCTCGCTCCCTCGCTGCAATAGGGCTTCCAGGGTGCTCCATTGAGGATCAATATCCTCCCTCCCCTGTTGGTGCCCAGGCACCACGGCTGACAAAGAGAGAGTGGGAGAGAAGAAGACAGGTCGGAAGGGGGGAGGAGGGGGGAGGGGGGGTGCGAGTAAGGGGTGGAAAGGGTTAGGTGGTAATTAGTAGAGTAAACTTTGATCTTCTCTACTCGTGAGAGCATCACCAGCTCATTAAATTAGGAAATAAAACAAACCTCCTCACCCCCCCCCCCCCCCCATCCACCCACCCCACCTCTCTCCCTTCTGACTCGGCTGCCTATTGAAGCATTCTTCTTCCGGGGGGACAGAGAAGGGAAAAGGCGGGCCGATAGTTACTGATCCTACTAACGCTGTTTTTAATGAGGTCAACTCGCATCGCCAGGACCAAAAACAGACGGCATCTCACAAGAGCACAGAGAAGTGTAAATACACAGAAGAAGGTAAAGCCGACCAGGAGACACCATTCCAGGCGGATTCGGCTCCAATTACATTCTCCCAGGTTACGGCTCTTGGCTACAAGCTTTGCCGTCCGACCGACACTTGACACCCGTTACCAACTAATAAACATATAACTGACAATCAATACTAAACAACAACCTGTGTCACCGTGCACCGGAACATGAGGCTGACCAATCAATAAGGAGAGAGAGGACTGCCACTGTTGTTGTTGTGGTGGTTGCCGTCATGTGTTTCCTCTCTGTTCGGCTGCTGTCTATTGGGCTTTGGATGGCATTGTTTGAGCAGTCGGGTAATCCAGTCTAATTACAGCCCCCTGCATCATTTGCAGTGCTAAATGGGAGAAAAGCCTAATTGAGCCGCCGAGTGCTCGGAGCTGAGATGATACTGGTCTGGTCTAGGTGCTAGTCCACGCCAGTCCACAGTGCACCGCTCCCTTCGACATCCGGAAAAACCTGGAGGTGCCATTTGTACAGTGTAGGCCTCTGGGTAATCACAAGTGAGAGGAGAGGAGAGAGGAGAGGAGCCCGCGGGGCCGGCCCAGCCGGGTGTGATAAAGGAGTCGACAAAGCGTTTGTGACTGCGGTGCTCAGGGAAGCTGTGCCCTGAATACCAGAGAGGGGGGGAGGGTGGAGGGGGACGAGGGAGGGGGGCTCCCGTCGTCGCTCTTTCAACACAGCCCATTTGCACATGGCTTTATCAATAGCTCCGGCTGCTGAATACCTAACACACTCTATTTGGCTTCCAGTCAATTAAGCTTTAAGCTGTCAGCAAACAAGACTTTTAAGTTAATTTTGAATCACTTGGAATCCAGTTGAAGGTTGCGAAAGGGCGCGCTCACGAGCAAGCCAGGAAAGGAGGGAAAAAAGGGGCAGGGTGGACGAGAGGAAAAATAAGAAAAAAATAGAAAAAAGACGGTTTAATTGTGCGTGTATTCCCATTAGAATGAGCCCTAGGCCTATGGAGAGCGAGTTCATCCAGGTATCAGTTTGACAAGCCAAGGCTGACGCATGGGCAATCATTTCATAGAGACACAGTCTGGTAGGAGAGACTGGCAAAGCATACCACTCTGCACCCAGTCAGCATGAACTCAGGTGGAACAGCTGAACTGCGTTAGCCTGTTGCCACCAGAACCACAACTCACAATCAACTAAGAAGTGATGCACCAAAATGAAAATTCAGGGCCGAAACCGAAAATTCAGGATGCACTTTGCCAAAAACTGAAAGGAAAAATTTACACTTTTTAATCTATTTTTATTTTATTTTTTTGTATAATTGTATTAATAGTAGACTTTTTTTATTTGGCACCATACCCCCTCTTGACTCTGTCTGCTGATTAACACTGGAGATTGCAAATTTGATTTCCTTTTCAGAAACTATTTCCACACCTCTGATATGATCGCCCTTGTTTGAAATATTTATGTAAAATCACCATAGATGAAAATGGACAGTCTAATGGATGTGCATTATATAAGGATAATTCACAGATAGTCTGAACATACTTTGAGGTTAGTGGGTAACATGACCAACAAGCTATTGAAATGTAAATGTGGAAAACATTTATATAAAAATGTGAGAGATGAAAATGGACAGACCAGAGGGATGTGTCATTTTTACTGGGTTAGCTAGTTTAAAAGGTTTTAGGAGTAATGGGTGAACAGCTATTGACATTTTAATAAAACAACTCGTCACTTTGTCTCTAACTGCTGTTAGTGGACGTGAGCAAAACGAATGGGGAAAGTCTGTCGAATATCCAACCTGAAACTAAGTTGACTTCGGTCCCCGTGATAAAGGCTAGATCGAACGAGTGAAATCTGAGCACTTGGGTCGGCATATATTTTCAGCCTTTTTTCTCTTTCAGCCGAAAACCGAAAGTGCAAAATGTCGGTGCGTCCCTAGTTCGAAGGCTTTCCCTTCAGGTTCAAGTGGCTGAGCTTGTGGTGGAGCTGCAGTCAGGGACTGTGAAGAAAGCGAGAGAAAAAAAACATAACACCTAGAAATCTCTGTCACATGAGTGAACAGGGTGGATTTAAACATGAACACTGCACGCCAAGTCCCACAGGCCCCCTCTGGATCAAAGAGAATTAGCTGAGCTTAACATGTGTGCTAATGCTTCATTCCTCAGCGCGGGGCATCTCAATGTACAGTGTATGTTCACCAGAATCTTTGATCTATACCCTCCACGTGTGGTAAACAGTAGAAGCAGAGAGGAACCCACATGGAATGAATCATTTAAAAAAAGGTACGCAACAAAGGAGAACTCCGGGACAACTAAAGCTGTGCTGTTAGAGAGAGAGGTCCAGTTGCTGCAGGATCCAATCCTCCAGGGGGAGGGAGTTCTGCCTGGACTGTACCCCAGGCTGAAGAGTCCCTGCTAGGGGGGAACCACATCAGAGAGTCCTCTGAGGACTGAGAGTCCCCCCCCCCCCTCTGAGGGGGGGGGGGGGGGGGGGGGGGGGGGGGGGGGTTGACAGTCTCCCTCGTCTCCAGGACCTTCCAGGCAGGGAAGAGTCAGGGGGCCTGGCTGAATGTGGACAGGATCAATACTGTGGTTGAAAAACAGCCTAGAGACACAGAGCCAGGGGCGGAGAGGGGAAGTAGGCCAACAGGAAACAGGCCCCTATCTGTCTCCACATGGATGGAGGCCCTGCAGTCCTAACGGAGGATGGAGTCAATATTAACAAGACACCTAGTCTAGGGTCAGACTTAAATAACAACTGCCATCTGCCCATTCAGCAACGCCAGTGAGACAAAAATCTATCCAACCTGCAACCGCCATTCAATACGACTGTGGACATTAGACCACTATACTAGAGCATTACTTATTTGTGTTTTTTTGTTTTTTTAAACTGCATGATGAAGTTTCCTCGTAATCGTCGCTAAACATGGGGTCTTCAGCCAGAAGGTTAAGGTTGAACGTGATGGAGATATGGATGAATGGAGGGAGGGTGTACAAGAAGCCTGTCAAAGCTGAGCGGAACCTTGAGGCAGAGCCCAGTTGAATCCTGGGCCGTTTAGAAAACCAATGTGCTTCACCTACATTATCATTTAAGAGGATTAAAATGAATCAAAAATGCAAAACAAGCCTGATTACTCTAGGATTTGCCTGGATTTGTGTCTCTCAGAGCAAACCAATCAAAATCAATTTCCCCCCACGTTAAGATCCGATTTAAATCTTGGCGAGGCAAATAATAAACGAGAAATGTATGTTCAGACAAGAACATTGGCAACTTATCGCTGGTAACATTCTTGTCAGAGATAAGAGCACTAGACACACAGATAAAGGCACCCTGAGAGACTCAGAGGATTAGAGGGAAGACACTAGAAGAGAAAGGACAGCACTTTTTCCACATCGCTCTGGAAGAGTGGGGAGACCAGCACTTCAAATCTGGACACTGAGGTAGACGGATTTCATTGTTTCATAACAGGAGGAGAGAGAGATGGAGGCCGTGTGACTACCAGCGGCCCCTACTGGCCGTTCGGGGGAACATCTCCAGTCGTTTCCCTTGACCGTGTCGGGGCAGAACGCTGGTAAGAACACCCACAACCTCCTGGAGCCATCTGAGGAACACGACTACACACCTGCTCCCGGAGGAGGATCACTCACTCTACATCTCAAATGTTTTCATGTGTTCAACCTACGAAACAAAATGCCACTAATTTCTTAATCGTCGTTATTCATTCACCACAGCAGGGATGTGTCTTGCAGTAGAAGTAGCATTTGTAACAGTAGCACAGTACCATTAGTGGTACTGTAGTAGTAGTAGTAGTAGTATTAGTAGTAGTAGTGGTAGTACAGTATCAGTGGTGGCAAAAAGACAAGATTAAAAAGAGGTCTCCTCTTGCTCGCCCGGCCATTGAAGATCCCCCCTCTCCTTCCTTCTGATGGCCAGTCACGCTCTGTGCCCCCTTTTTACCAAATGAAGAATCCGCTGAAGAAGTCAGAGAGCTCAGGGTCGTCCCAGGGCTTAAGTGTATGAGTCCCTTACCACTCAGACTGATGTCACCCTCTCTGGCTGAACCCTCCACACACGCACGCACACACACACACACACACACACACACGCACAGAAAAACAACAACGGTTTGCCCCTGTAAATGAATTGTTACCGCGTGCCTTTCACTCATGTCTTCGCTGGACTTCTTTAATCAATTTTTCAATCTAATTTCTGCTTCTTCTTTTTTTCGTCGTGCACGCACTCTGGAGCTTCCTGAAGCAATCTGGTGGATCACGGAGAAAGAGAGCTGCTACGTAATTCGATACAGAGTTAATCAATAAACAACTTGTTCCTACTACTCACTTGGCTATTTTTTCCCATCCCTGTTTACGCGGGTCAGATGTCAGCAGCTTACTTAACCAAATACACAGACGATTTTTCGCTGATTCAGGACTAGGCCTAACAGAGGCCTTAAACCCCCCCACCCCCCCCAAACCCCAGCCCAAAACAGTATAAAACCTCACATCTGGGATGTATACAGCCGAGCCGCTGTGTAATTATGCGTGCCAGGTGGACGGGCGGCAGGGCGACAGAGAACGCTGTTAGCCTAATTCTTTCAGAAGTCGAGGCACGACTGTAACAGGAGAGGCAGTTGCCAGTTGGCGCGGCAGCTGTCCGATTCAAAGGCGCCGAGCGCGATAGCTACATTCCTCTCAATTTGGCCTCCCCGCCCCCACCGCCGCCGCCTCCGCCGCCCCTTCTTGAGAGTCCTTCTTCCCTCCATCTCCCTGCCATCGGAGCGGAGGAAAAACACCTCCTGTTGTTGAGACGGACACAGTGGCAAACAGGATTTCCAGTGTGCGCTCTGCTTGCTCGCCACTCTCCACGGTCGGGTTTTGAAAAGACTAATTGTCGAACATCAGAAATGTTCTCTTTAAAAGAGAGGAGGAGGGGAGGGGTAGAAGGAGGGTACTTACTGTGTGTGGTGGATGTGTGTTTGTTCTGGTGAAGGGGGGGGGGGGGATTAAGGCCTAATGAGTCCTTTGAATGGAGACCCTCCCTTCCCCTTCATCTGTGTATTCCTGTGGCTAGGACTGAGGCTGAGGAGTTGAGGCTAAGGTTTAGACTGGGGTTGGGGCTAGGAGGCCGAGACTAAGGCCGAATCCCAATACTCTGTCTTACCCCTACCCCTTATCCCTAGCCCTCGAAACTGAGGGGTAAGGGCTACATAGCCTTATGAAATGAGACACCACTTGGTTACGGTTACGTATATCGTTGTCGTATTGTTATACGGTAAGGGCTAGGGGGTAAGGGCTAAGGGCTAGGGCTAGGGGGTAAGGGCTAAGGGCTAGGGCTAGGGGGTAAGGGCTAAGGGCTAAGGGCTAGGGGTAGGGGGTAAGGGCTAAGGGCTATGGGTAAGGGCTAAGGGCTAGGGGTAAGGGCTAGGGGTAAGGGCTAGGGGTAAGGGCTAAGGGGTAGGGGCTAGGGGTAGTATTGGGATTCGGCCTAAGGCTAGGGGCCGAGGAGGAAGCCAGAAGCTGAGAATAGGCATCTGAGGCTGATGTTGATGTTAAGGGCCTGAGGCTGCCGGTAAGAGGTTAGGACTGAGGCTGGGGCTGGGGCATGCTCTAAAGAACAGAGCAGGTGCAGTGGTTGAATGGTGTGGCGGGCCTGCCTGCAGTCCCCCGGCCCCCCATCACTGACACCCAGCAGGACAGGGCTCTCTGTCCCCATTGTTCAAGGTGTTTATCTCCAGCCTTTTCAGCTGGAAACTATTTTGTTAACCCCCCCATTGCAGCCCAAACCCCCCCCCCCCACTCACCCCCCCTTTCCACACACACACACACGCCACCACCGAATAAGTCTCGCCAACGGTCGCCCCTAACTAGGCCTCTCTGTATCTCTGTGTGGAGTGGCCCCTCTCCTAGCCCGCCTCATCCACGGGGCAAGACTGAGGGGCCAGGGAGGCTGGGGGGGAGGCAGGTGCTCCCCCCCTCCCCCCTACAGCCACCAACCGCCCCCCCCTGCCTTCCCATGGCAGGTGCCCCTCTTGCCCACTTTACTCTACCCTGGGTGCCCGACACCCAGAGTCCCCTGGAATACGGGTGGGGGGGGGGGGGGGGGGGCAGGACCCGGGGAGTCTACCCCAGTTGGGGACCATCTGTCGCGGGGGCCCGGAGCACAGGCGGGCTGCCTCTCTAGCGGCAGAAGTCAACCACCCCGACGAGGTTCCCGCTGGGATCCGTTTAAGGGGCTTAGGGCCCGGGCCGGGAGGAGCCGGTGGGGCCGCTGTCAACTCCCATTGCCGTCGCGTGGCCTCACAAAGGCCAGGCAGGCCCCCGGATCAAAGTGGCCTTTTAATTTGGGTTTAATCACGGTGGGTGCAGGACCGGCGACAGGGAGCATGCTCGTGGAGCTGGGCTATTGTTGGAGCGGGGGGGGGGGGGGGGGGAAGCTGGGTCTCTTTAAATAAACAGTCTTTTTATTTCCCAGTTCAAGCTGCCCAGGTCGCCGGGTCACTCCGTGCTAAATGTTTCACGGATTTGGGGGGAGGCAGACGTCTCTGATCTCTGGTTACTGCTTCACCTCCAACAACATGGAGGCCTACTGTCCCTGGACTACACCCCAATGACTGACTTCAATTTTTTTTTTTTTATGATTACTTTTTATATATATTATCGGTGACATATATACATATATATATATATATATATATATATACACACACACACACACACACACACAAAAGATAGAATTGATAAAAAATGATTAATGTTTTGCCAATTCATTACATACCGTTTTGTAATTATTTATTTATTATCTATTTTGCAGCTTCACTGTTCCGCAAAAGTTGACTGAATCGCCACAACCCCGCCCCTCCATCCTGTCAGGTCAGTTCAATCAAGTGCACACCACAGCATGTAGACCCAATTCAAACCAGACTGTTACCATCTTGATATAGGCCTGTGAAGTGCTTACAGGACAAAGTGAGAGACCAATTCTGTACTCTTATGTGCAACAACCTGCTCTGGCCTTTGCTTTTGAAAAGCAATAATCCTTGAAAATGGAGTAGAGTGAAGAGTACTTACACTAACACAGTGGGATATTCTCCCACATTGATTTCCCCACTCTGCTTAAGCTTCCAAATGTCTAATTGCTGCTTGAATCAATACAAAATCAATACGCCATATTTCATCAAGTGCTGTAACAATTTAAACTGAATGGCCATCATCATCAAGGATCTCCAGAAATAAACAATAGAATAAAAAGCTAGGATCGGACATAATAGGCATATGAAGCACTAAAAAACGAAAAACACAAAGAACCCTAGCTAGTGACACGTGTGCTTTCAGACCTAAAGAGCTACATCAGTGAATTCTATCCGTCTCGGACTATATACCCATTTGTCACAGTGGAGAGTTCCCCCTGGTTCCAGTGTGCGTACGAGCGCTCGAGCATGTCTTTCCACACGTCTGAGCGGTGCATGGGTATCAATGTGTGTGTGAGTGTGAGGAGGAGGAAAGGGAGGGGGGGGGGGGGGGGGCGGTGGCTTTGCCCCCCCCCCCCCATACCTGCTCCTGTAATCAGATTCCTTGGTGCACATCCATTCCAATAACCCCTGGGCCCCCGTGCAGGGAAGCAGCAGTCAGGCTTTCTGGTGCGGGAGGCAAAGCCGGATCCGCCGCTGGGAAAGGGATTAGCCGAGCTGGAGGGGGAGCAGGCCTGTCTTGCTGCAGTAACCTACACACACACACGCGCACACACACTAACCAGCATGCATTGGGCTGCACAGGAGGGAAGGGTAGGCCGTGAAAGGAGAGGAGAAAGGCGACAACAAATAGAGAAAGAGAGGGAGTAAGAGAGAGAAAGAGAGAGAGAAAGAGAGAGAAAGAGAGAGAGAAAGAGAGAGAAAGAGAGAGAGGGTGGGGTACAGTAGGTGTTAGGGCGGGGCGTTTTTCTAGAACGAACGTTCTAGAAAAGTCCCGACGCACCCCGACGAGCTCGACCCAGAAAGACACGTTCCCCCGACCAGGGAGGAACAAGGGGAACCGGCCGAGTATGAGAGGCCGTATAGGCCTTAATTCATACTTGATCTCACATACACGCCATGACCTCACATATATACCATCATACTCTCACATATATACCATTATACTCTCACGTATATACCATTATACTCTCACATATACACCATTATACTCTCACATACACGCCATGACCTCACATATATACCATTATTCTCTCACATATACACCATTATACTCTCACATATATACCATTATACTCTCACATATATACCATTATACTCTCACATACATACCATTATACTCTCACATATACACTATTATACACTCACATATATACCATTATACTCTCACATATACACCATTATACTCTCACATATACACCATTATACTCTCACATATACACCATTATACTCTCACATATACACCATTATACTCTCACACATACACCATTATACTCTTGCACATAAACTGGCATACTCTCTTACACACACAAAAATACCGTCTTATATGCACCATCATACTAAAGTATGACAATATATGTAAGAGACAAATAGTATGTGTGAAACAGAATGTTACTATATGCAAGAGAATAACAGGATGTGTAAGAGAGAATACTTGTCTATGTGAGAGAGAATACTTGTTTATGTGAGAGAGAATACTTGTCTATGTGAGAGAGAATACTTGTCTATGTGAGAGAGAATACTTGTCTATGTGAGAGAGAATACTTGTCTATATGAGAGAGAATACTTGTCTATGTGAGAGAGAATACTTGTCTATGTGAGAGAGAATACTTGTCTATGTGAGAGAGAATACTTGTCTATATGAGAGAGAATACTTGTCTTTGTGAGAGAGTTTGATTGAAACGGAAGGCAGTTTGATTGAAAAGGAAGTAGTACTCAGTTCCTGATTGGCTTACACATGAAGAAGGATTTGGGGTAGATGTAGCTAACGCCCACCTTCCCTATCAAGACGAGACTGAGTGACATGACAAGATGGATTCATCTATAACATTTTGCATACTCCAAATCCTAAGGCGTCATTGTAAGAAATGTTGTATCAAGGACGACAGCCATACGCGGAGGCTGTTTCTAACGCTAACGTTGACAATTAAATGCGCCGGCTCTTCAGACCTGGATCAGGTGCATCAAGGAGCGGCAGCAGCACTCTGTCAGGAGCTCGTCTTAATGCCAGCCAAGTGATGGCGCAATCCCAATATCAAACTCCGCAGTATTTCGGTTAAGACTCCTGACAGAGAGCTGCTGCCGCTCCGTGATGCACCTGATCCAGGTCTGAAGAGCCGGCGCATTTCATCGTTAGCGTTAGAAATAGCCACTGTGGATGGCTGTCGTCTTTGATTCCAACATTTCTGACAACGATTCAAGCAAATCCACTAAAAAACTCAAATGTAGAATTCCATAGTTGTTTAGGAAGCTATACCGACCCCCACTACTTGAGTCAAAAGTCCTAGATCAGTTTTTCAATTGATGAAACAAACTATCATTTAAATTAAAGCCAATGCCTGTGTGAATACCGTCCCGTGGCACTGGGGTTTTAACCGTTGACGTCTTTAATTAGCCGAGTGGTCTTTACACCCTTGGCTATTAACCTAAACTTCAATGCCACAAACTGAACTTGATGTCAATCTGTTCACAACATTTTCCAGTTGGGACTTTTAAGATCCTATTTGAGTGTAGGCCCCTATGCCCGATGAGTGCCCGCACCCATTCACTGCAACGAAAGCTTCATGGATCCGACTCGGAATCTGAGTTTAGAGACGCTTGACAAAAAAAATTGTTTGGCGTGTGGTGCGTTTTGGAATTGTTAATGTGATGTGTTCCCATCGTATTTAAGTTTACAAAGAAGAGGTTTGTTAATGTGACTGTATACATATCTCACTCGTACTGGCTAATCAGCTAACATGTTAAAGTAGCCTAGTATACATCCAAAGTCGCTGTCGTGAAACTAGCCTCATTTTCACAAAAGGCTTCGAGGTCAAATTAAAAACCTTTAAAAACGTCTACATTTAGCAAATATTATTGTGCACAAGTATTTTAGTATAGTTAATATGTAATTTAATTCCATAATTTCCCCAGGAATAACTGTAAAAACGTAATTCAGGAACGGGTCTGTCCTCCCTACAATAACGCCGCAGCATTTGGAGTATAAAATGTTAATAAAATGTTAATAAAATGTTATTAATGAGTCCAATGGCTTCATTAAGCCGCCCACTCTCTGCCATCTTATCATGTCACTCAGTCTCGTCTTGATAGGGAAGGTGGGCGTTAGCTACATCTACCCCAAATCCTTCTTCATGTGTAAGCCAATCAGGAACTGAGAATTCAGTACTACTTCCTTTTCAATCAAACTGCCTTCCGTTTCAATCAAACTCTCTCACATAGACAAGTATTCTCTCTCATATAGACAAGTATTCTCTCTCACATAGACAAGTATTCTCTCTCACATAGACAAGTATTCTCTCTCACATAGACAAGTATTCTCTCTCACATAGACAAGTATTCTCTCTCACATACACAAGTATTCTCTCTCACATAGACAAGTATTCTCTCTCACATAGATAAGTATTCTCTCTTACACATCCTGTTATTCTCTTACATATAATAACTTTCTGTTTCACACATACTATTTGTCTCTTACATATATTGTCATACTTTATTATGATGGTGCATATAAGACGGTATTTTTGTGTGTGTAAGAGAGTATGCCAGTTTATGTGCAAGAGTATAATGGTGTATATGTGAGAGTATAATGGTGTATATGTGAGAGTATAATGGTGTATATGTGAGAGTATAATGGTGTATATGTGAGAGTATAATGGTGTATATGTGAGTGTATAATAGTGTATATGTGAGAGTATAATGGTATATATGTGAGAGTATAATGGTATATATGTGAGAGTATAATGGTGTATATGTGAGAGAATAATGGTATATATGTGAAAGTATAATGGTATATATGTGAGGTCATGGTGTGTATGTGAGAGTATAATGGTGTATATGTGAGAGTATAATGGTATATACGTGAGAGTATAATGGTATATATGTGAGAGTATAATGGTATATATGTGAGGTCATGGCATGTATGTGAGACCAAGTATGAATTATGGCCTATACGGCCTCTCATAGCCGAGTGCTGCGATAGACTCCAAAACACTGTGCCTCCGGTGGTGAATATGGGTACTGTGCGAGGCAGCGAGACCTCGTTAAGACCATCTATCTGAATTAAGAGGGGATTTAAATGTACGGCTCTCGTTTCCGAGAGAGCCGCCCTGGTCGTAGCCTACCCAGCATGTATGTGTTGCCGCTCCTCCTCTCATGTTAGCAGAGCCATCTATCTACATAGGTACTGATTTAGACATTCAGTCTGCGGAGAGAGAAAGACAAGAGAGAAAGAATGGATGTGAGAGTGGCCGGCTCTACTGATTTACTGTTGAGGCCTTTTTTTTGTATGTACTTTGTCGTTGATACTGTATCTAAAGTGCCCCTAGTATCTCATGATCTCAAAGAGAGTAACAAGCGTGGGGTCTTGTCATTCAGGCGTACACTCCCTACCAATGGCAATGGTGTTCACTGAGCACTGAAGTTTCCAAAAGTGAGCCATGAGATTTTAACTTGGGAGGAGAGAGGATTCGGGGGCGCTGTGTGTGTGTGTGGGACACTCCTGAGACGACAGTCAAAGTGGGAAGTCGGAAGAAGAAAAGTGTGTTTATTTTCCTTTTATTCCAGCTTTTTACTGCGCCGCTCACGGATTTATGAGGTGAGCCGACGCCCCCAAGGGCAATGCTTTGTCTTTGTGACGCGCACCTATAAACCCTGCGCCGCACGCCTGCACGCACACACCCGTCTCCCCGCGACACACCACACACATGACCTTCGCCCACGTCTCTCCACACCACCACCCCCCCCCCCAACCCCTTCCTGCACGTGTCACCGCCCTGCCCATCGAGCCATGGGACAAGTGTGTGTTTGTGTGTGAGTGTGTGTGTGAGTGGGGGGGGGGGACGTTTACTTAATCCTCAATGTCCAGAGTAAATATGTGAGCCGTGCCTGTCACCCCCCGGCATTCAGATGAGGTAAATTAAACAAGAACGGGCCACTTTTGGGATTCCTGAATCGTAAGTGAAATCGTAGATTCGAGCGTGGAGGGAATCAGCTTGACCTCGGTGCTCGGCTGGTCTTGCCTGCTGTGTTTGTGTGCGGATGCGCTTCAGGTTCCGCTGTCCTCTCTCCCCTCTGCTTCTCCTCTCTGAGAGGAGCCCCCCCCCCCCCACCACCCACACTCCCACCCCCTTCACATGAGGTGAGTTGAGCTAAACTGGCCATTTTTGGGATTCATAAATCACGGCTCAACATAAATTCACTTACAAGCGTGGAGTGAATAAACTTGACCTCAACACTTGCCTGGTTGTGCCTGCTGTGTCTGTGTGTGTGTGTGTGCGTGTAGGCTCCGCTCTCCTCTCCACTATGCTTCTCTTTCCCTCTTTTACCCCCCCCCCATTCTCTCCCCTCCCCTCTCCCATCACCCCCCACCCCCCTCCCCTCACCTCTCCTCCCCTCCCCTGTGTGAGTAATGACAGCCAGGTCAGGTGTCAACCCGTCAGCAGCCCAGCGGCAGGAGGGTCTTTGTGTGCTAGTTAGCCACTCTGCTGAAGAGCTTGGCCAGAGCCGGGGCAGGCCTCGTGGCCAACTCTCCTCGCGACCCCTCCACATGGAGGGACAGCTCTCTGACAGATTGAACCCCTCTCTCTCTCTCGTCCCCCTCCCCCCCCCTCCACTGTAGTTTTCTCTATCCCTCCTCCCTATGCCTCACCCTTCCTCCCCATCCCAACCCATCCCTCCCTCGCCTCTACCCCATCCTATACTCCTCTCCCCTCCTTTCTGGGTCTGATCATTTTTTCTCTCTGCCCTCTCTCTTCCTCCAACACCCCCCCCCCCTCCCCCCTCCCTACCGTTCTGGTCTATGCATCTCTTTACCTTCACCTCCCTTCCCCCCTCCCCCTCCCCCCCCTCCCAAGCCTTTCTAAAGATTGCTCCACTGTCCAGACTGACCCGGTGATCTGTGTGCAATTACAGTGACGGGAGAGGAAGAGAAGGAAGGGAAGAGAAAAAAAAGAGGGGTGGAGGGGAGACGACGAGGGAGACCGAAAGAGAACAAAAGAGGGAAAAGAGAGGGATCGTAGATATCGGGGGGGGGGGGGGGGGGGGGGGCACACCATTTTTAAAACAATAACACCACGTAGCAAAACGGTACGAGGAGCGGGGGAAAAGGCCAATAGGATTAATAGAGACAGAACGCCCTGTAGTTTACCGTTGGCTGTTGTCGTTCAGTAGTGGATATGTACTGTCCTCTTCCCCGCGCATCAAAACCCGCCCGGGCTTCTCCACTGCATAGATTTATCGAGTCGAGAGACCTTCTCAAAAGCTCGCTCCCTGACAAACAATATTCCTTCCCGGCTAGTTTAACTCTCAATCAATGGAGAAAAACACGATCGTTGTAAACAAACAGAAAAAGATACCGTGGCTGATATGAACGGGCGGAGGGAAGAGAGGGGGGGGGCCCAAACAAAGAGAAGACAAAAAGAGAGAGGAGGCGGGACAAGACGCATCTCCGAGATTTTGTTGACTGTAGTATTTACTGTAGATGAGTTACAAAACTCTGGGGAGAGGGGGGGGACGAAATGATGAAAGGGGGGGGGGGGGGAATGAATTTCGCAGGGGGGAGGAGAGAAGAAAGGAAAGCGAGAAGAGAAAGGAGAAGGAGGGGGGAGCGGGGGGGGGACAGAGGATGCGCTGTGGGGGAGGACTGAGTGGACAGGACGTGACAGGGGTGATGACCTCTGACCTGTGATGTCACAGTGCCGGGAGACAAAGGGGCGAGGGGGGGGGGGGCAAAGGCGGCCTCCCCTGAACCCATCGCACAACCCTGAGCCCATCGCACAACACAGCATCCTCCTCTCCGTCTCTCCTCCTCCCTTTCATCCTCAGAGCCCACTCCATCTCTTGTAGCCGCAAATGCGGCTATTGTGTGCTCCACTTTAGCCTGTATATATTCGATACTGCGTGTATATATTTACGCTGACATCTTTCTGGGATATTTGCTGAATATAAGTGCTTTGAAAAATATCCAAACACGCCCAGCAATGTGAAGACTTGTCATCCTACGGCGCTCCACAATTAGTACCTGTAAAATCTGGGCCAGGCATAGATTTTGTACCTAAATACGTCCTCTCATCTGTTTTTAAACTGTCATCTTTTAAAATAAGTTCATCCATTCCAGCACCAACTACCCTATATGATCCATCCTTCAGCTTTTCCTATTTGGGCTGCGATTGGATTAGGAGGAGAGGGTCGCGTTTCGGCAAACCCAATCACGGCTCCTTAATGACATCAGAGGTGAGGGCAGGTTGACCCCTGACCCCTCTGGCCCTTTGCTGCAGCGGGGGTGAGGGGTGGTGGGGGGAGTGAACCTCGTTCTAATGTGGACAGGGCTGGGCCGCTTCTGTTGATGCCTGCTGGACCCCGCCCCCCCCGCCCCCCACCCCCCACCCCATCAACGACCACATCAAGCTGGTCAGACAGGTTTACGATCCAAGTTTGAGATCTACGCTCTAGATCTATTGCTCACAGCGCCTCCGTGTGAAGGAGCCGACAGGAGCACGCCTCCTTCCTGTGCTCCGAGGCGGATGGCGGAGGCAAGATGGCGGTGCCGCAGGGGACGCACAGCAGCTCTGGTGACCTTCAACACTGACCCTGAGGTCGTCCACCATCACAGACAGGTGAACGGACGCTGCTCACTGTGTACCCCCTTTCAACGAGGTGTAGGTACAGTCACCCGAGACTCAAGAAACATACAATATATAAAACAGCATACCCGCACTGTATGTGGTGATAGGTGGTCATGGGTGACTGAGATAAGAGTAGGGCTATTCCCAGTGGGAGGGGCTAGACGCCCTGACCTCCAGATGGAGGGAGGCTTCAACCCAGCAGAATGACCTCCAGGCAACCCATTATCTGCCAAGACAGACTCCCACCGCACAAAAAAAATCTGTTTTATAAAATTTGAATGTTTCTGTATAATCTTCTTTGACCTAGAAGCAGTCAGGTGAGATGCCCTTAGTCATGCTAGCTTGCCGTCTACCGGTAGATGTGACATTGGACCGTGCATGACCTCCCCTCCTTTAAAGTGAAAAGCGTCTCAGTAAAACTTCTGGAATCCTCCACCAGCCACGGAGCTCCATCTTTGTTTGATGCGTCACGACAACGGAGGGCAATTAAAAGCCCAACAACTCTAAGAATGTTGTGACGGGACGGGGGACCGGGAGGGGTTTTCGGTTCGGCGTCGAAAGGAGCGCTAATCCGGTGTCTGCGCCGAGAGCGGGGGTGTTGTTGTGCTTTCGAGAGAGGGGGCTGGAGAGTGTGGGAATGAGAAGAGGAGAAATAAACGTGCGCGGCTTTATGGATTAGAGATGAAAGCGAAGGAGGAGACGGTAGGGAGGGAGAGGCGGGAGAGGCGGGGGAGGCGCGCGAGGCTTTGCCGGGGCCCTACAGCAGCTCGCCATCACTCAGAGCCGGGGCCGATGGCCTTCCTCTGCTGGAGCCCTGCCTGCGAGCCGCGGCTCACACACACACACACACACACACACGCACGCACGCACGCAGAGGAGCACAAACACGGGAGCAGACGCAAACACACACAGGAGCCGACACACACACACACGCGAGCATTTATTCCCCACGCGCGCATGCGCGCGCGCACACACACACAGAAGCGCACGCACACAAGTCCACACAAACACACCCACACGTGGACAATACACACACACACACACACAAACAAAGATGCTCACACACATGCGCCGGCACAAACACAGACACAAACAGCCGCTCTGTAGCCCTGCTAATCCGCTACACACACACACACACACACACAGTCTGCTGCTGTGAAGCCCCCTGATCTCCTTCTCTGCTTAAATGTCAGATTTGGAAGAGAGACAAGCGCCACTCAGCTGTGATGTTTGGCTCCAATCAGATCCGACCGGTCTGGGGAGGAGTGGAGTCAGTCTGAAACCAGGTGTCTTTAAGGCCTAACCCAGGGCCAACCAGGGAACCCAGAGTGAATGCTGACCTCTTTACACCAGGCGAACACAGGACGCCAAGATTATACCGACAGAGATTGGCAACAATGAGACAATTCCACTCGAGAAAAAAATAAAATAGAATAGAATAATGTGTACGTAAAATATACAATTGACATTGTAGTGATTATTGACTGGATCATCACAGACGCATTCTCTCCCTCCCTCGGAGAGAGTTTTGAGAGAAAGGGAGACGCGATGAGCGAGTCAATGAATGAGTCGAACAGAGAGTCATCTATATGCGTGTGAAACCAGAGCAGAGCCATTTATTGTATCACTATCGGAAATGCATGGCAACCCGAGCTAACCACCTATCAGTGGCCATTGGAAATCTGTCATAATGCACAATAGTGTGTACTTAATTCTGTCAAATGTAATTCACTTCACTCATACAGAGGAGGCCAGTTAGCGAGCTCCCACTGCAGCTAACTGGCTCCTTATCTGGCCAGCCTCTCTATGTCTGAGCACAAGACCTGGACTGAAAAGAGCAGATGAAGTCAGCCAGGGAATCTGGTCGACGCTCGGTGACTGAGGCAGCAATGTACATTGCCCTGGGTGTTGGGGAGGCTGGTGGGAGAGGCTGGTGGGGGGGTTTGAAGGAGTCTTAGGAGCCCGGACGTTAACCAGCCCTTCTCTACCCAGCCGGGAATGATCCTGGGACACTTGTATCCGTCAGGTTGTAAAACAGGGGCAGCATGACGACAGAGAGAGAGAGACCCACGAGCTCTCCGACACAGACCCAGCCCAGGGCGCTGTCCAGCACCGAGCACCTCCCGCGCAAGGTTAAAGTCCACGCTCGCTCTGAGCGGTGAGCAAGAAGTAAGTATTTATAGCAAGCCCCCCCCCCCCAACCCCCCCACACCCACCCCCTAAAAAAAAGAAAGAACCCCTGTTCGATTACCGAGTGGCTCATCCATTCCTACTGAGTGGGCCCTGGCGCTATTATCTCCTCCTGGCCGGCTTGCTGACGAGACAAGCGGGGTAATGTTTAGTGTTGGGTGTTTAGCGGCCGGAGTGTTGTATGGAGGAGAGTGGCCAGGTTTCACAGGGATTAAGAAAAGACACTTAACCACATTAGGTGTAAGAGACAGCTCTCTCCCTCTCTCCCTCTCCCTCTCTCTCTTCGACGCTCAATAGAGAGGAGAAAAAGGGGGAGCAGTCCTCGGGAGATGACGCAGGGGGGAGGAAGGGGGGGATGGAGGCAGGGAGGGAAAGGGGGGAGCTTCCTTGTATGACGGTTCTAGTATCCCGACCCCCACCCTAGGCAGACATCATCATGCTAGCCAGAAAGAGCATTAACAACCTCAATTATCCCCCCCCCCCCCCCCCCCCGTACGCACACCCATAGAACCTTCCCACACAAACACACAAGCTCTCATAGGTAATAAACAGACGGCACATACATGCACGCACGCAAACCAACACCCAGCTTAGGAATGATTACAACCAGGCATATGTATACCCAGACACAATCTGAGTTGTCATGGAACCAATGTCAACCAGAGGCATCATAATGTAAGTCCCTGTTTCTTTGCCCCCTAAAAAGGTCCACAGGTCACCCCACCACCTCCACAACAATAACAACAACAAAAAATAATAATATGGGAATTTGTAAGAGTCAAGTCTTGTAAGAGTCAGGTCTTTGCACACAGTGTCGAGTTGTGTCGGTGCAGCACAAAGGAGCAGGAGAGCGGGCGAGCGTGGCGCGGTAAGCAATCACTGGCCCCGGCGTTATTGAAAGCAAGAATATGCCTCTCCGGTCAGGCAGGCTAGCTCGCTCGCTCGCTCGCTGCAGCCCGCTCGCTGCAGCCAGTCAATACCGCAGACATACTTGACAATTTATCATTTTTCACCTCTCATTTTTCACGTATTGACAATGTGTTTTTCCATTTCTTTCTGGCGGTATTAAATCTGTTAGCGGGGCTTACAAAAATAGAGAGGGCTAAAGGGTGCGTGTGTGTTGGGGGGGAGGGGTTAAGGCTTCAATACTGTTGCAAAATACTTTAGTCTATCTTCTCTTTCACTTCCCCTTTTCATCTGCAGAGACGGGTTGCGAGGGGTTCGAGAACCTTCAAGCTTTGTGGAGTTTGAAAGCGCGAGTCTAATCGGAAGTAAGGACGGCCTTGCCTTCTTTCAAAGGTACATAAAAACCTGTGAATGGAAGCCGTTTACCCGGTCTAGAAGCCGGGGAATGTATCTAAATGAGAGAAAAGAGCAGGTGAGAGGAGTTGAATGAACGGGGGTCTGAACTGGGCTGGTCCGGCTGCCAGAGAGATCTGACAAAGGTCATCTGGTCATCTCAAAGTCCAGACCCCGAGATAATGCGCTTGTTTTCCACTGAGGGGTTCACCTGCAGACTATAGATCCATGGGGAGGGGGCGAGGCAGTAGAAAACAATCTTCACCAGAGAACACCGCCTCTCAACCAGTTGAACTGTGCCTCTCATGACTAAGCAACAGATCAATCAAAGCGAGGCATGTTTTGTGATACAGTATTTGTGTTGGCTTGGTGCGAGACACGAGCATCTCCCTGGCCTGAGAAGCTGTAGAAAGGGGCTGCCCAGGCCGCTAAAACAAGCGTCCATCACCTCTGTGTCCTCGAGCGCTACATTGAGCTCAAATTCATTGGGTCCTTTAGCGCTGCTCCTCGAAGAAAAAGTCCTCCTTTTTCCCTGTTGTTCATTAAAAGTCTGGATCGAGTGTGTTCACAGGATCAAAGGGGCTTATCTCCTAATAAAATTACAGGGCTAGATGGATAGGTTAGTGATAGGGGAAACTGCAAGAGCAGCAACTTCAGACGCCGTGCCCGGCAAAGTGGACAGTCGCCAATGGCAATGATTTTATTGTTATTGCTGGTATTTAATAGGATTAGGCCCCAAATGGAAGTTGGCTGAGCATTGATTGGACAGGTTGAGGGGGTGGGGGGAAGGTACTATGAGACAAACAACGACTGCTCCACCAATTGCCATCGACTCCACACAGGAACAACCATGGTGAGTCGCGCCGGGGCAAACTTGGCACCTATTTGTGGGGTAGTATCCACGCCTTCAACTCTGATTCTTGGCTGATGTCAAAAGGAGTCGAGGGGGAGGCATCCAATGAAGCTTCTTTAACCACGGAGGTTAGCGGAGAGGGTTGCAGGGCAGAGAGGAAGGGGAAAGAGATTGACGGACATAGTTGTCAGTCCTATCACCAATCGTGCCATAAATGTCTGGTTTTAGTCTATAGAGGGTGATAGTAAGACAGCGAGAGAGAGAGAGAAAGAGAGAGAGAGGGTTGAGAGAGAGAGAGAGAGAGGGTGAGAGAGAGAGAGAGAGAGAGAGAGAGAGAGAGAGAGAGAGAGAGAGAGAGAGAGAGAGAGAGAGAGAGAGCGAGAGAGAGAGAGAGAGAGACGTCAACAGTGTATCAATCACAGCTCAAGGTGACACAGTGTTGCAGGTAAAACATTTTTTTATTTTTTTTATTAAAGCATTGAGACTTCTCCCTTTAGTGGGCTTCTTGCCAGCAAGCGCACACCCCCCCCCCCCCCCACACACAGGGTAATGAGTGATGGAGATAAAGATGACACTAGCTGTTGCCAGGGGCTATCACTGCAGCACCTCAGTGGCTGGAGCTGTCATTACTGGAACAGAACAGACACTCAACATCCTGATACATAGGACACACACACACACACACACTATGACAACACACAGCAGGAAGTGATGTGCTAGGAACAGCCTTTCCTACTAGCTGCAGAGATGGGAATTTGATCGCTAGCATCTGCTCCAATTCACCTCGCAAGGGGCGGATCCCCAAATCGGTAATATACAAAGTTCGGAATTTGAACACGCTCTCATCCGTGCAGCATGCATACATAACCTCTAAATGTCTTCTAGACGTTCTAAACACACACTCCCACCCTGACTCCTAATGGTGTGGTAGACAATGACCCATCATGTGTCTGTGTCTGTGTGTGTGTGTGACTCCAGCGTGCGTCGCTACAGATGTCCAGTGCTCTGGAGTAATGATGGTCCTGTCCGTGTCAGGGGAGGTCATTAGACCTGCTACCCCCTCTTCAAATCCCACCAACACCAATACACACTGCCCTCGGGGTCCCCCTACCCAAATCTGGGCACACACAAACAGCACGTGTGTGTGTGCGCGTGTGTGTGTGTGTCTATGTCTAAGGGAGGGTTCTGGATAAGTCTGAAAGAAAGAGAGAGAAGGAAAGAATGCACAGCGTTTGTCTACATGTTTCATCGTTCTCTGTGTACCTGTATGAGGCCTCCGGCTCACACACCCCCGCCCCCTCCCCCCCACCCCCCCAGAGGCCGTCTGCGCATGACTAAGCAACATGTAAGGAAATGTGAGGAAAGACAAATGGAGGAGAAAAGTGTTTGTGGGTGTTTCTTCTTCGCTCCCCCTCACCCCCCTTCCCCGTACCTGTGGTCAGGGTGACAGCCAATCCCCTCGTGGAGCACACTGAAGCATTTGCGACATCTCCAGCCGAGAACTGGCTGTTCCGCAAACGTCCCGCCTGCCAGGCTCACAGCCAGCCTTGAATACCAGCCAGGTGAAAATGTGCCCATTTGTCTTCTTGCAAGCTGTGGGTGTTGGGTGTCCCATACACCAAACTGCTTTTTGCACCAATGTGGCCAGAGCGCCTCACCACCTCCAATTAGTGGCATCTTACACACACACACACACACACACACACACACACACACAGGTGACAACAGGCCAGGAGACCCCAGAGGACCAGCTTCTCTGTTTCTCAGCTTAGTAGAAACAGAAGACTTAAAAGACGTTAGCCTCCAGCTAGCCTATCCTAGCCTAGCTACTAGACCTGCTAGCGGAGTGCCCTGCACACCTAGCCCGCTCCTACCCGTGATCATCCATACTGGGATGTGACATAGGATGGATCCAGTAGTTCCCAGGAGAGCATTGGTTGGTGGAGAAAAACGAATGCCCAATGCGGACCAGAGGAACAGACTGGATGATGTTGGCCGTGCTATAGCGCTTATCTGACTCCTTGCTGCAGGAGAACACACTGTGCATGCCATGTCAGCATGCATCAATGGGTGGACTCCCTGTGTGCTTGTCCACTCGCTTGTTGGTGTACGACGCATAGATAGCAATCCAAGACGGTCTAAAAGGTATACGGGAGATTCGTGAGAATCGGGGGGGGCGGGGCTTACCTGCAGTGATGTCATCGTCCGTGACGTCGATCTCCTCCTCGGGGCCTTGGGCTCGGCCGGCTGCGGCTCGGCAGGGGGCGGGATCGGAGGCGGGGCTTCGGCGGAGGCTGCGGAGGAGGGAAGAGCGTTACTATCGGGAGACGGGCAGGAGGCGCTGTGTGCGCGTCTCCGGCGGCTAGCGACTGGTTTCCCTACTCGGGAGGGGGGGGGGGGGGGGAATAAAGGGAGAAAGAAGGCACGACCTGCCGGTCGGCTGGTCTAGACGACACGCGGGAAAGCGACAAATCAGGAGGCTAATTTCTGCGGCCGTTTCCAGCGGGTCCCCTTGTTAAGAAGCTCATCAAGGCTTATTGAGGGGCCGCATTATCTCCCTTTATTAGCCTGTGACCCCTCACGATTACACCCATTTTTATTCAGGCCCTTAATTTAGCCCTTATCCTGGAATTACCAATTAAAATAAGCTTTTCATTAAGAGAGAGCAGATGAATCAATGCTGCTTAAAGGTGAGAATGAGCTAATCTCTGGCCGGCTCTAATTAATGAAGGGCCCGTCCATTTCTGTCGGTGGCACCAAATGACTTTAGCTCCTCGGAACTGTTGACAGAACGGTGTTAAGGGGTGCTGGTTAACATGCTCGCTGTGGTGAACACGTACTCACTCTCACACACACACACACACACACACAGATGTGTGGATGCATATCAGCACAACTCACGTGCACACACAGACACACACACAAACACACACTCCAGGTGAAACAGCCACAGTCGCCACCCACCACAGTCATACTTATCCTCTCCTGTGCACCCAGCACTTTTGTTGCCGTATCGACAACTTTACTCCGATTCAATTTGATGAAGTGCAGGGAGTTAGTGAGTGTGAGATCAGATTGATTAATCCCAGTCTCCCAGAGAACATACTCCTTTATGTTTCAATTAACCCCACCATTGACCAGTGACATATCTAAAGAGAAATAGGGCTTTTTTCTCCTTCATATAACTAGACCGTGTAAAGGTAAATAGAGGCCTATGTCTCTTGAACATTCTTCACCTTAGACCTGCATCTTAAGCATAGACACCCGCACACACCCCTTCTCTCGAGTCTGGAGCTGACGGAAGCATTTTGTCAAGGCTGGACTGAGCCGTTGGCACCTTTCCAAGGTTTTCTCACAACAGCTAGGAAAACAAAGACAACAGCAACAACAACTTTTTCTTCCCCCTTTCCGGAACATGACGAGTTCCTCCACACAGCGTGGACACTCGCACGCAGCCTGGTGCATACAGCTAATGGGCTAGAACGCAGCAGTTGAACCAAACTAATTAAAACTGCAGTGAGTGTCATCCTTCACAGCGACAGGCACCTCATTTACAACCCCCCCCCCCCCCACACACACACACACACCCCAAATGTAACCCGAGCCCATGTGGAGCCAGAGGGGGGAGCCTGCATATAAGTCACTCCCCCTCCCGGCACACACCCAGAGCAGGGCATGAAATAGAGAGGGGCCCTCCTGCAAGGTCAAACGGCCCGTGTCAGCCATGACACATGGCTCCCACCCTGCCTTGTTAACCTCTGGACCCGCCCCCCAGGAAGACACGTCTCTCCCCGCTCCCCCTGCCCCATCCCTCCCTCCATCCTAGCTTGCCCCCTGGATTTAGTTGCCTGGATTCCTTCCATGAAGGGCAACAGCCCTGTGGTCAAACCCTAGACCAGACTATATATAATATATATATATAAACCTATATATGCACACACACATTAATTTATACATACATATACACACATATATTATATATATAATATATATATATATTCACACACACATACGCACAACCATATGTTTTTCAGCTTCCCGCAGGAGTGTAGCAGCCCACACCTGTCAATCAAGACTCCCTGAGGGCTGGTGGGGGTGTGGCCAGATGAAAGTCACGCCCGCTGAGCCG
>NC_085035.1:6013117-6020617 GCF_963692335.1 Osmerus eperlanus
GCACACTGAAGCATTTGCGACATCTCCAGCCGAGAACTGGCTGTTCCGCAACGTCCCGCCTGCCAGGCTCACAGCCAGCCTTGAATACCAGCCAGGTGAAAATGTGCCATTTGTCTTCTTGCAAGCTGTGGGTGTTGGGTGTCCCAAACACCAACTGCTTTTTGCAACCAATGTGGCCAGAGCGCCTCACCACCTCCAATTAGTGGCATCTTACACACACACACACACACACACACACACACACACACACACACACACACACACACACACACAGGTGACAACAGGGCCAGGAGACCCCAGAGGACCAGCTTCTCTGTTTCTCAGCTTAGTAGAAACAGAAGACTTAAAAGACGTTAGCCTCCAGCTAGCCTATCCTAGCCTAGCTACTAGACCTGCTAGCGGAGTGCCCTGCACACCTAGCCGGCTCCTACCCGTGATCATCCATACTGGGATGTGACATAGGATGGATCCAGTAGTTCCCAGGAGAGCATTGTTGGTGGAGAAAACGAATGCCCAATGCGGACCAGAGGAACAGACTGGATGATGTTGGCCGTGCTATAGCGCTTATCTGACTCCTTGCTGCAGGAGAACACACTGTGCATGCCATGTCAGCATGCATCAATGGGGTGGACTCCCTGTGTGCTTGTCCACTCGCTTGTTGGTGTACGACGCATAGATAGCAATCCAAGACGGTCTAAAGGTATACGGGAGATTCGTGAGAATCGGGGGGGGCGGGGCTTACCTGCAGTGATGTCATCGTCGTGACGTCGATCTCCTCCTCGGGGGCCTTGGGCTCGGCCGGCTGCGGCTCGGCATGGGGGCGGGATCGGAGGCGGGGCTTCGGCGGAGGCTGCGGAGGAGGGAGAGCGTTACTATCGGGAGACGGGCAGGAGGCGCTGTGTGCGCGTCTCCGGCGGCTAGCGACTGGTTTCCTACTCGGGGGAAGGGGGGGGGGGGGGGGAATAAAGGGAGAAAGAAGGCACGACCTGCCGGTCGGCTGGTCTAGACGACACGCGGGAAAGCGACAAATCAGGAGGCTAATTTCTGCGGCCGTTTCCAGCGGGGTCCCCTTGTTAGAAGCTCAATCAAGGCTTATTGAGGGGGCCGCATTATCTCCCTTTATTAGCCTTGTGACCCTCACGATTACACCCATTTTTATTCAGTGCCCTTAATTTAGCCCTTATCCTGGAATTACCAATTACAATAAGCTTTTCATTAAGAGAGAGCAGATGAATCAATGCTGCTTAAAGGTGAGAATGAGCTAATCTCTGGCCGGCTCTAATTAATGAAGGGCCCGTTCCATTCTGTCGGTGGCACCAAATGACTTTAGCTCCTCGGAACTGTTGACAGAACGGTGTTTAAGGGGTGCTGGTTAACATGCTCGCTGGTGAACACGTACTCACTCTCACACACACACACACACACACACAGATGTGTGGGATGCATATCAGCACAAACACGTGCACACACAGACACACACACAAACACACACTCCAGGTGAAACAGCCACAGTCGCCACCACCACAGTCATACTTATCCTCTCCTGTGCACCAGCACTTTTGTTGCCGTATCGACAACTTTTACTCCGATTCAATTTGATGAAGTGCAGGGAGTTAGTGAGTGTGAGATCAGATTGATTAATCCCAGTCTCCCAGAGAACATACTCCTTTATGTTTCAATTACCCCACCATTGACCTAGTGACATATCTAAAGAGAAATAGGGCTTTTTTCTCCTTCAATAACTAGACCGTTGTAAAGGTAAAATAGAGGCCTATGTCTCTTGAACATTCTTCACCTTAGACCGTGCCAATCTTAAGCATAGACACCCGCACACACCCCTTCTCTCGAGTCTGGAGCTGACGGAAGCATTTTTGTCAAGGCTGGACTGAGCCGTTGGCACCTTTCCAAGGTTTTCTCACACAGCTAGGAAAACAAAGACACAGCAACAACAACTTTTTCTTTCCCCCTTTCCGGAACATGACGAGTTCCTCCACACAGCGTGGACACTCGCACGCAGCCTGGTGCATACAGCTAATGGGCTAGAACGCAGCAGTTGAACCAAACTAATTAAAACTGCAGTGGAGTGTCATCCTTCACAGCGACAGGCACCTCATTTACAACCCCCCCCCCCCCCCACACACACACACACACACCCCAAATGTAACCCGAGCCCATGTGGAGCCAGAGGGGGGAGCCTGCATATAAGTCACTCCCCTCACGGCACACACCCAGAGCAGGGCATGAATAGAGAGGGGCCCTCCTGCAAGGGTCAAACGGCCGTGTCAGCCATGACACATGGCTCCCACCCTGCCTTGTTAACCTCTGGACCCGCCCCCCAGGAAGACACGTCTCTCCCCGCTCCCCCTGCCCCATCCTCCCTCCATCCTAGCTTGCCCCCTGGATTTAGTTTGCCTGGATTCCTTCCATGAAGGGCAACAGCCCTGTGGTCAAACCCTAGACCAGACATATATATAATATATATATATTACACCTATATATGCACACACACATTAATTTATACATACACACACATATATTATATATATATATATATATATATTCACACACACATACGCACAACCATATGTTTTTCAGCTTCCCGCAGGAGTGTAGCAGCCACACCTGTCAATCAAGACTCCCTGAGGGCTGGTGGGGGTGTGGCCAGATGAAAGTCACGCCCGCTGAGCCGCCACACTCTCCCAGGACGCCCGCCTGCGGCGGATTTTAATCACCTGGTCATCCATCCCATCCCTCTACCCCTCCCTCCCTACACCTCCAACCCAGCCAGGACACCCTGACCTGGGGCCAGCTGGGCTCAGTAATCCCCCCCCCCTTCACTCCCACGCCTGGCGAGGAGAGGCCAGGCTTGAGCAGTGAAGGGTGGCACAGGGGTGCTCACCTCACAGAGAGAGAGGAGGAGGAGGGATGGAGAAAGACACAGAGAGAGGAGAGAGAGAGAGAGAGAGAGAGAGAGAGAGGAGAGAGAGAGAGAGAGAGAGAGAGAGAGAGAGAGAGAGAGAGAGAGAGAGAGAGAGAGAGAGAGAGAGAGAGATGAGAGAGAGAAGAGAGAGAGAGAGGAGAGAGAGAGAGAGAGAGAGAGAGAGAGAGAGGAAGGATGGGGAAGAGAGAGAGAGAGCGAGAGGGAGAGCAGGGATGGAGAAAGACACATGGAGAGAGGGAGAGAGAAAGGAGGGATGGAGAAAGAGACAGAGTCAGGGAGGGAGAGACAGGAAGAGCGATAAAGGTGCGGAGAGAGAGAGAGTACGAGAGACAGGGAAATAGACAGAAAGAGAGAGGGCGAGAGAGAGAGAAGCATCACCCTCAACACAGGAATGACGTGACATTTGAGCAATGGTCCCCATGAACAACAACGCACAGCGAATGTACAATGGCGAGGTGTTAGGGAGCTAGGTGGGTGTTTCTCTGGGTAATGCACACACCTCTCTAATCTACCTCTCGCTCTCTCCTTCGGCACTCCCATATCCCTCCCTCCCTCAGCCTCTCCACCTCCACCTCCATCTCTCATCCTCTCTCCCTCCCCTTCTCGCCTTCCCTCTCTCCCTGAGCCAGAGCCCTTTCACTCACTCACACAGAGCGTGCAGGTGGAGCGTGTTTGAAGGATGTGCCCATTCATTATTAATCACAAGCAAAGGCCTTGGGAGATTTGGTTGACTCACAATGGTCCGAAGCCTGCAGCGTGCGGATGTGTGAGAGAGAGAGAAGAGAGGCGCCAACATAAAACGAAAGGTGTGCGCGTGTTTGCGCGCGCGCGAGAGAGAGAACAGGCCGAGTGAAAGATAAAGAGAGAGGAGCAGGGTGAGAATGAAAGGTACGTGTCTGTGCGTGTGTGTGTGCGCGAAAAGTAGGAGCGCAAGGAAGGGGGCGTGGGGGGGGGAGGGGCGTTTACTGCCAGAGGTCTCAGTCCGCCGGTGCACAGCAGCTTTTTGTTCCAGGTGCAGCGGGGGGACGCGAGGCGCCGTGTTCCAATTCCCCTGCCTTTCAGCTGTACAGCGCCAGGGTCAAGAGGCTGGGACGGGACTCAGGTGGGGCCAGGAATGAGCCCTGCGTCGGCCGAGGGGGAGAGAGAGAGGGGCGGAGCGGGGCGAGGGTGCGAGGGGAGGCTGGGAGGAGGAGGGGAGTGGAGGAGGACAGGGGGTGGGAGGAGAGGAGGGGGTGGAAGGGGATGAGGAGGTGTGGAAAGGGGGAGGAGGAGGAGGAGGAGGGGGATGATGGGGAAGGAGGGCGAGGAGGGCGGGGGGGAGGAGGTGGCGGGGAGGGGAGGGGCCAGCAGTGGGCGGCCATGGTAGGCAGGGGGCCGTTGGTGGAGGAAGTAGGGTTCGATTGACCTGGTCTCCCCAGAAGCGGAGGGCCCAAGCAGGGAGCCTGACACCAGGAGACCACAGAGAGGACCAGACCAGCGCAACATCAAGAGAACAAGCCAACAACAGCTGAGAAGAAAGCGGCTCGTTGTTTATCTTCCTCTGGTGGGGGAAGAAAAAAAAAGGGCCAAATTGTCTCATCAAATGTATTAGCGTAAATGAAAACCAGAGAGCAATCAAAGTTCAGTCTAGCGAATGGTCTTCAAAAAAAAAAAAAACTGACAGCCAATGAAACCTAATGATGTGGAATAGCAAAGCGGAGTGTGTGTGTGTGTGACACCGCAGAGTGATATCCCAGCATGTGCCTCTGCACACATTACAGATGGCCATGAGTCTGGCTGAGTGACGGACGGACAGATTTCATCAGCTCCTCAGCACAGAGGCCATTTCTCACAAGCAACGCAACAATTATTTTCCTATTTATTCTTTGTGAAGTCAGCCCCCCCCTCCCCCCCCCCCCCCCTACACACACAGACACACACACACTCACATTTCTCTCGTTGCAATCATCACATGTGGAAAAAAATGCCTTATTGTCCTCGGTCAGCAGTAATATGGAGGGGGGTGGGGGTGGGGGAGGGGGGCATATTTCTCTCAGACCAACTTTGGTCTTTGTCTCGGCACCATTCTGAGGTAATAAACTGTGTTCGTCCGTCTCCGGGGAGAGAGCCTTTACACCGCGGAGGGAGGAGCAGGGCGAAAATCTTTGCCGTCACAGGAATGGCGGACAGCCTGCGCACCTGCGAGGAATCCGGAATGTGCTTCCTGCGGAGGGGAGGGGGGAGGGTAAGACAGGCAGCGTCCGAAAAACAAACCGGGGTTGTTGGAGGGAGCTTTTCCAAGGGTGCACTTGTCCGCGGACGCCACACAGCGCACGTGCGGCGTGCGGCCCACAGCTCTCGCTCGCTGTGGCCCAGTTTTCCACGCTCTCCTCCATCAGGCCCTAACCCTCACCGCCCCCCCCTCTCCTCCCTCCCTCCCTCCCTCCCTCTCTCTGTTCTCTCTTTCTCCCTCCCCGCGTCCCCCGTCCCCCCCTCCCTCTGTCTATGATAGACAGACTGCCTCTCCCACATTAATTCCCCCAGCACCGTGCTTATCGATCCAGGGCCAGCTCCCCAATTGCATTACACACACACAGGCTGTCTGCTTTCTCACACCCCACCAAAACACGCACAGCTAGCCGTACAATAAAAACAAAATAAAAAAGAAAGGAAAAATAGAGCGGGGGGGGGGGGCGGGAGAGAAGGGAGGCAGGCACGGCGGAACGAGGAGATAGAATGAAAGAAAGAAAGAAAGAAAGAGGAAGGAAGAAAATAGAGGGGTGTCTCGTGTTTTGATGAAGAAGAAAAAAAGGGAGGGGGGAACAGCTTTTTTATATATATATATTTTTCTTTTAAAGGATGTTGTTTTCCTGATGAGGGAAGGCTCTCTCTCTCTCTCTCTCCATCCTCTCTCCCCGATCGTCTCTCCATCTAACAGGAAGCGCATCTCCAGCCGCTCTTCCTCCCTCTCTCTAATTGACAGCTTCCTTTATTAGCGTCCCCCCCACCACTTAACAGTCCCCTGGCAGCGTCCAGGTTTCTTACTCCAGCTCCTCCACACTCTGGGTGGCAGGAAGCCAGCGAGAGATGACGTCTCGCCGGCGTGTGAACGTTTAAGCTGGCCGACCCCCCCCCCCCCCCCCCCTTTTTGTCGATGTTTGTGAACACGCGTGTGGAAGGGTGTGCGTGTGTTTGTGGATGTTAATGTGTGTGTGTTTACTCTGAGGGTGCTGCAAAGCCCCAGCTGCAGGGCTATATGCACACACACAAAGCCCAACCGGGGGAAAGCAGAACACACAGCGACCGAGAAAAAGTCTGAAAAGTGAAGCAGCGCGCTTGTAGGACGGGGGGGGGGGGGGGGAACAGGCGTAAAAGAGGGGAGGGAGGGGAGAGGGAGGAGGGGGAGGAGACAAAGCTTTAATAACTGTAGCCGGTTCGGGAGGAAGAGGCGGGGCCGAGGGAGAGGGAGAAAAGGCGTGGGGCGGGTCATTGAGCGGGATCAAAGTAAGGACAGCTGCAGCGACGCGGGATACTGCTGTGTTTGGGGCTCTGAGCTTTGGTCTCGGGGGTGGATGGGGGGGTGTGGGGGGTGGGGGGGTGTGTGGGGAGGGGGGGCTAATGAGAGACTCAAGTTCATGGAGACTTTGTTCATGAAGTGCAACCTGAATGAAGGCCCTCGTCCAGGGGAGGAGCTTCCCCCCCGGGCCTTTCTCCCTGCCCAGCCACCCATGCTGCGCCGCTGGGGCTACCAACAGGCCCACGGTCGCCCCTCTCTGGAGCTCTGGAACTCAGGAGTCGAGAGAACGTCCATTCAGGACACTGGCTTAAAAAAACACCTGATGTTACCGCATGAGATAGCACTGATGCAGGTGACTGGGGCTTAAAAACAAACAAAAAAACATTAACTATAAAATCAACTCTCCATGTATCGGTGTACAGTGTGTAAATGGTAGGCGTAAGCGATACTGTTCAGGTTGACTTTCAATGTGGGTTTTGTTCCACTTGGACCCTTAAACGGTTGTTGAAGCGGTGGTTTTAGTAGTAATACCGGTAAAAGGTATTATATATACCAGACAACAACTGGGAAGGGGGGTTAAGTGCAGTCGGGCATTTTCAAGGTTATTGAGAGCATCAGGCTCACTCTCCATCTCTCTCCCTCTCCCTCGCCCACTCTAACCATCTCTCTCCCTCTCGTACTTTCCTTCTGACGCTCTCTTTTTCTCTCTCCCTCTCCTAGCTATCTGGCTCTCTCTCGCTCTCTTTCCTCCTCTCTCCCTCCCCACAGTAGCAGCCGCGGGGGAGAGAGTCCGGCAGATTCTCTTCTCTTCACCCAGAGAAGCGAGAGATGAAGGGACACCACGGCAGCTGGGACACACGTTGCCACGGAACTTGCAACGACGCTCGAGTCCCTGGGTTCTGCTCTATGGACCTCATAAACAGAAGCTCATAAACAGCAACCGCTAAGTCCACTTTCCAAGTACCTGGCCTGAGAAAATAATGGTCCACGTGTTCCCTCGGCCTGTTGTGTTATAGACAGCCGGACGGGGAAAAAAAAACCCTCACACATTTTGTCTAACCTT